>NW_027137677.1:0-2598 GCF_001692895.1 Cenococcum geophilum 1.58
TATTTTCCTATTAAAGCCATTAGATTTAAATAATCTTAAGGCCTAATATAAGGCGTTCTATATGTTTTACTATCTCTTATATAGTTGCTGTGTTATCTACCTAGCGTCCCTTTTCTACCCTAAGGCTTATAGGAACCGCTAGGACTTTAACTAGGTAGTCTTTANNGAGCACTTTTATNCTAATACGTTCTCCTAGCCTNTCCCCTACCCTTANGGCTNNTTNCTTTNCCTATTAGTCCTTTAGGGTAACTCTAATGTCTCCGCTCCTAAGGTATTGGACTATAACTACGTCGTAAACCTCTTTATAAATCTCTATAAGAACTTCTGTTTCTAATTATCCCCTAAGCCCCTCTACTTTTTNTATATTTAGTTATATTATAATTATATACCAGTTATTGTCTTAAGGGGGGTAGGTTCCCTATAGTGTGGAAGCGCGGCTATAGCGGCCTAGGTGCGGTTCGCCGGTAAGGGGGGGTTTTATTTATTTTTAATTTTGCTTAGCCGTTAGAGGTAGGTAGTTATATATTAGCTATAATATAGTAGAGTTTAATATGCCTACTTATCTAGGCCTCTACCCCAGTTTTTAGTGGCTTATTCCCACCTTTAGGCGTTACTACTTCTATAGTTAAGGCTAGGCTAAAACCTCTCCCGCCTAAGTAACTCCTGTTTGCTCCTTAAGCGTACCTTACTAGTATACTGCCCTAGCGAGCAGTCCTATCTATTGGTACACCAACACGCGCATCCGTTCTCTTAAGCTATATAGTAGTCTCTNNGGCTANGACGTAATNCTACCTACCTATTAGGTACACTAGGGGTTAGAGCCTAGCTAAGGGGTAAGGTTCCTAAAGCTAGCAGTAGCTACTACGCACTACGCCCCGCGAGAGGCTAGTAGTAGGCTAGGGGCGTAACACCCTATACTACTGCTAGTTCCCGTTTTATGTTACCTATAAAAGTCTCCTTATAATAGGCTAACCGTGTCTTATAGGAGGGGGCTATAAATACTAGGTCCCGTACCAGGTAACCTACTCCCCCCTCTCCTACTAACTAAGCTTATGTCCCCCCCTTTTATAAGCTAGCCTATGTCTCTAACTATTAAGACCTTATCCAACTAGCCTATGTTTCCCCTATAGCCTCCCCTATATATATATATTAGGTTGCGTGTACTACGCCTATTAAAACCCTCCTATGGGTCGCCTTATATATATATATTAGGTTACATATACTACGCCTATTAAGACCCTCCTTTAAGTCACCTGTTAACTATAGATTGAACGCTATAGGGCCGTCGAAGCTGGCCTATATTTCCGCTATCTAGAGCTTTGCCTATATTTCTACCTCGTTAAGCCGTCTAGTTGCTATCGCGTCGCTATTACGTCGCTATCGTCTAGGTTGCGCGTACCACGCCTATTAAGACCCTCTTTTAAGTCACCTAGGTGTACTAGATACCAGATAGGCCCTTATAGGGGGGCCTTAACGAGTTCTCTAGGCAGGGGCCTTAATAAGTTCTTTATGGTGGCCTTGGGGCCTTAATAAGTTTCGTATAAGGTATCTGCGACGCGTTAACCTTAACAAGTTCTTATAAAAAAGGGTTACCCTATACCCTTGTCCTGCGATTTTAGAGCTAGTATAAGCCTAAGGGTGTCCTATTATACGACTAGGACACGTCTACGTTAACTAGCTAATAATAAGGCTAGTTTTAGGCCTGGCTACAAGCCAGGTAGTTATATATTGGGTGGTTTTTATATCTTAGTATCCCTTAATAGGCCTCCCTAGGTGGTAGAGCAGGAGCTTTAAGCGGAGGCAGTAAGGCTCCTAGTGTTGTTAAGGGCGATGCGTACGCGTCGCAGGCTTAACACCACAGAACCGCGACAACAGCGCGCTATACGCGCTGCGATGGCTCCCTACCATTGCCTCTACACTTGGCCATTATAAAGAAACAATTTCCTAATAATGTTTCCACCCGCGGCGACGTAGACGCGTATAGTAGGGCTTTGTGGGCTAATTAGTTAATATATAGCCTCTACTAGTGCGTTTAGTTTATTTTTTATATTATATAGGAAACTATATAGAGGTTAGAGCTAGCCCTTTAGCTTACTCTATATTAATTTCTAATTAGCCTTTTCTATAGCGGTCTCCTAAATAGTAAAAGCCCCTTTATTACTTCTATATCTACCTCTATAGTAATTAAAAAGTAATTAAACCCTATATACTAGCAGTTTTATCTTTAACTCTATAGTAGCCTATTAATAATTTAGGGGGAGGTAAATACTAGATCTAGTATGCTCCTTAATATACCCGCTTTAATAGCTAGGCTTAGGCCTACTACCTATGCAATCCCAGGAATAGGTTCAAGCAGAATATAATTTGGCTGATCTAAATATCTTCTAAAATATTAATTGGATCGAAAAGATTAATCAACCAAAAAATAACTATTGGATTCCTGGGTTTAACGCACAATTCCCTATCCGATAATCTCGATGATTCCTGATTTCCTCTTATCTATGATAATCCCTCTAAAATTAGATATGATAGGAAAAATCCCCCCATTCATCATTATTCATATCTATTACGTCATCTATTTGGAATAGGCGCGATATC